>NW_026728051.1:497500-520000 GCF_030684315.1 Stegostoma tigrinum
CGAGGGCCCGAGACGGACAGCGAGGGCCCGAGACGGAGAGCGAGGGCCCGAGACGGAGAGCGAGGGCCCGAGACGGAGAGCGAGGGCCCGAGACGGAGAGCGAGGGCCCGAGACGGAGAGCGAGGGCCCGAGACGGACAGCGAGAGACAGAGAGCGAGAGACAGAGAGCGCCAGAGACAGAGAGCGCGCGCCAGAGACAGACAGCGAGCGCCAGAGACTGAGAGCGCCAGAGACAGACAGCGAGCGCCAGAGACTGAGAGCGAGAGCGAGAGCGAGAGAGACAGAGCGAGCGAGAGAGAGCGAGCGAGAGAGAGCGAGAGCGAGCCCGAGAGCGAGAGCGAGAGAGAGCGAGAGGGACAGAGAGCGAGAGGGACAGAGAGCGAGAGGGACAGAGAGCGAGAGGGACAGAGAGCGAGAGGGACAGAGAGCGAGAGGGACAGAGAAAGAGAGCGAGACCGAGAGCGAGAGAGAGCGAGAGCGAGAGAGACAGAGAGCGAGAGAGACAGAGAGCGAGAGAGACAGAGGGCGAGAGAGACAGAGGGCGAGAGAGACAGAGGGCGAGAGAGACAGAGGGCGAGGGCGAGGGCGAGGGCGAGGGCGAGGGCGACGGCGAGAGCGAGAGCGAGAGGGACAGAGAGCGAGAGCGAGAGCGAGAGGGACAGAGACAGAGAGCGAGAGGGACAGAGAGCGAGGGCGAGGGCGAGAGCGAGGGCGAGAGCGAGGGCGAGAGCGAGGGCGAGGGCGAGGGCGAGGGCGAGAGCGAGGGCGAGAGCGAGGGCGAGAGCGAGGGCGAGGGCGAGAGCGAGGGCGAGGGCGAGGGCGAGACGGAGAGCGAGGGCGAGAGGGAGAGCGAGGGCGAGAGCGAGAGGGAGAGCGAGAGGGAGAGCGAGAGGGAGAGCGAGAGGGAGAGCGAGAGGGAGAGCGAGCGAGAGCGAGCGAGAGCGAGAGAAAGCGAGAGAAAGCGAGAGAAAGCGAGAGAAAGCGAGAGAAAGCGAGAGAAAGCGAGAGCGAGAGGGAGGGAGAGGGAGGGAGAGGGAGGGAGAGGGAGGGAGAGGGCGAGAGCGAGAGCGAGAGCGAGAGCGAGAGCGAGAGCGAGATCGAGAGCGAGAGAGTGCGAGGGAGACCGAGGGAGAGCGAGGGCGAGAGCGAGGGCGAGAGCGAGGGCGAGGGCGAGAGCGATGGCGAGAGCGATGGCGAGAGCGATGGCGAGGGAGAGCGAGGGAGAGCGAGAGCGAGAGCGAGGGCGAGAGCGAGGGCGAGGGCGAGAGCGAGAGCGAGAGCGAGAGGGACAGAGAGCGAGAGCGAGGGCGACGGCGAGGGCGAGGGCGAGGGCGAGAGCGAGAGCGAGGGCGAGAGCGAGGGCGAGAGCGAGAGCGAGGGCGAGAGCGAGGGCGAGAGCGAGGGCGAGAGCGAGGGCGAGGGCGAGGGAGAGCGAGGGAGAGCGAGGGAGAGCGAGGGAGAGCGAGAGCGAGAGCGAGAGACATCGAGAGCGAGAGCGAGGGAGAGCGAGGGAGAGCGAGGGCGAGGGCGAGAGCGAGGGCGAGAGAGTGCGAGGGAGAGCGAGAGCGAGGGCGAGAGCGAGGGCGAGAGCGAGGGCGAGAGCGAGGGCGAGGGCGAGGGCGAGGGCGAGGGCGAGGGCGAGAGCGAGGGCGAGAGCGAGGGCGAGAGAGGGCGAGAGAGGGCGAGGGCGAGAGCGAGGGCGAGGGCGAGGGCGAGAGAGGGCGAGGGCGAGGGCGAGGGCGAGAGCGAGAGCGAGAGCGAGAGCGAGAGCGAGAGCGAGAGCGAGAGAGAGCGAGGGCGAGGGCGAGGGCGAGGGCGAGGGCGAGGGCGAGAGCGAGGGAGTGCGAGAGCGAGAGCGAGAGCGAGAGCGAGAGCGAGGGCGAGGGCGAGGGCGAGGGCGAGGGCGAGGGCGAGGGCGAGGGCGAGGGCGAGGGGGACAGAGTGCGAGAGCGGGAGGGACAGAGACAGAGAGCGAGAGGGACAGAGAACGAGAGGGACAGAGAACGAGAGGGACAGAGAACGAGAGGGACGGAGAACGAGAGGGACGGAGAACGAGAGGGACGGAGAGCGAGAGAGACGGAGAGCGAGAGAGACGGAGAGCGAGAGAGACGGAGAGCGAGAGAGACCGAGAGCGAGCGAGAGCGAGAGCGAGAGCGAGCGAGAGAGACAGAGAGCGAGAGAGACAGAGAGCGAGAGAGACAGAGAGCGAGAGAGACAGAGAGCGAGAGAGCGAGAGAGACAGAGAGCGAAAGCGAGGGCGAGAGCGAGGGCGAGGGCGAGGGCGAGGGCGAGGGCGAGGGCGAGGGATAGAGCGAGGGCGAGAGCGAGGGAGAGCGAGAGCGAGAGCGAGAGCGAGAGCGAGAGCGAGGGAGAGCGAGAGCAAGAGCGAGGGAGAGCGAGAGCGAGGGAGAGCGAGAGCAAGAGCGAGGGAGAGCGAGAGCAAGAGCGAGGGAGAGCGAGGGAGAGCGAGGGAGAGCGAGGGAGAGCGAGGGAGAGAGAGCGAGAGCGAGAGCGAGAGCGAGAGCGAGCGAGAGCGAGAGCGAGAGCGAGAGCGAGAGCGAGAGCGAGGGAGAGCGAGAGACAGCGAGAGGGAGAGCGAGGGAGAGCGAGGGAGAGCGAGGGAGAGCGAGGGAGAGCGAGGGAGAGCGAGGGAGAGACAGCGAGAGCGAGAGCGAGAGCGAGAGCGAGAGGGAGAGCGAGGGAGAGCGAGGGAGAGCGAGGGAGAGCGAGAGCGAGCGAGAGCGAGGGAGAGCGAGGGAGAGCGAGAGCGAGGGAGAGCGAGAGCGAGGGAGAGCGAGGGAGAGCGAGGGAGAGCGAGGGAGAGCGAGGGAGAGCGAGGGAGAGACAGCGAGAGCGAGAGCGAGAGCGAGAGCGAGAGGGAGAGCGAGAGGGAGAGCGAGGGAGAGCGAGGGAGAGCGAGGGAGAGCGAGAGCGAGCGAGAGCGAGGGAGAGCGAGGGAGAGCGAGAGCGAGGGAGAGCGAGAGCGAGGGAGAGCGAGAGCGAGGGAGAGCGAGGGAGAGCGAGGGAGAGCGAGGGAGAGCGAGAGAGACAGAGAGCGAGGGAGAGCGAGAGAGACAGAGAGCGAGGGCGAGAGCGAGGGCGAGGGCGAGAGCGAGGGAGAGCGAGCGCGAGAGCGAGAGACAGCGAGAGCGAGAGCAAGAGCGAGAGCGAGAGCGAGGGAGAGCGAGAGCGAGAGCGAGAGCGAGAGACAGCGAGAGGGAGAGCGAGGGAGAGCGAGGGAGAGCGAGGGAGAGCGAGGGAGAGCGAGGGAGAGCGAGGGAGAGACAGCGAGAGCGAGAGTGAGGGAGAGCGAGGGAGAGCGAGAGCAAGAGCGAGGGAGAGCGAGAGCAAGAGCGAGGGAGAGCGAGAGCGAGAGACAGCGAGAGGGAGAGCGAGGGAGAGCGTGGGAGAGCGAGGGAGAGAGAGGGAGAGAGAGGGAGAGAGAGGGAGAGAGAGGGAGAGCGAGGGAGAGCGAGGGAGAGCGAGGGAGAGAGAGGGAGAGCGAGGGAGAGCGAGGGAGAGCGAGGGAGAGCGAGGGAGAGCGAGGGAGAGCGAGGGAGAGAGAGCGAGAGCGAGAGCGAGAGCGAGAGCGAGGGAGAGCGAGAGCGAGAGCGCGAGCGAGAGCGAGAGCGAGAGCGAGGGAGAGCGAGGGAGAGCGAGAGCGAGAGACAGCGAGAGACAGCGAGAGGGAGAGCGAGGGAGAGCGAGGGAGAGCGAGGGAGAGCGAGGGAGAGCGAGGGAGAGACAGCGAGAGCGAGAGCGAGAGCGAGAGCGAGGGAGAGCGAGAGGGAGAGCGAGGGAGAGCGAGGGAGAGCGAGAGCGAGCGAGAGCGAGGGCGAGGGCGAGAGCGAGGGAGAGCGAGAGCAAGAGCGAGAGCGAGAGCGAGGGAGAGCGAGAGCGAAAGCGAGAGACAGAGCGAGGGAGAGCGAGGGAGAGCGAGGGAGAGCGAGGGAGAGCGAGGGAGAGACAGCGAGAGCGAGAGTGAGGGAGAGCGAGGGAGAGTGAGAGCGAGAGCGAGGGAGAGCGAGGGCGAGAGCGAGAGCGAGGGAGAGCGAGGGAGAGCGAGAGCGAGAGCGAGAGCGAGAGCGAGAGCGAGAGCGAGAGCAAGAGCGAGAGCGAGAGCAAGAGCAAGAGCGAGGGAGAGCGAGAGCAAGAGCGAGGGAGAGCGAGAGCAAGAGCGAGGGAGAGCGAGGGAGAGCGAGGGAGAGCGAGGGAGAGCGAGGGAGAGCGAGGGAGAGACAGCGAGAGCGAGAGCGAGGGAGAGCGAGGGAGAGCGAGAGCGAGGGAGAGCGAGGGAGAGCGAGGGAGAGCGAGGGAGAGAGCGAGAGACAGCGAGAGCGAGAGCGAGGGAGAGCGAGGGAGAGCGAGGGCGAGGGCGAGGGCGAGGGCGAGGGCGAGGGCGAGGGCGAGAGCGAGAGCGAGGGCGAGCGAGAGCGAGAGCGAGAGCGAGAGCGAGGGAGAGCGAGGGAGAGCGAGGGAGAGCGAGAGCGAGAGCGAGAGCGAGAGCGAGAGCGAGAGAGAGACAGCGAGAGCGAGGGAGAGACAGCGAGAGCGAGGGAGAGCGAGGGCGAGAGCGAGAGACAGCGAGAGACAGCGAGAGCGAGAGCGAGGGAGAGCGAGGGAGAGCGAGGGAGAGCGAGGGAGAGCGAGGGAGAGAGTGAGAGCGAGAGAGGGCGAGGGCGAGGGCGAGGGCGAGGGCGAGGGCGAGGGCGAGG
This sequence comes from Stegostoma tigrinum, assembly GCF_030684315.1. NCBI lineage: Eukaryota > Metazoa > Chordata > Chondrichthyes > Orectolobiformes > Stegostomatidae > Stegostoma > Stegostoma tigrinum. The sequence continues at coordinate 502,216 of NW_026728051.1, forward strand.
GCCCGAGACGGAGAGCGAGGGCCCGAGACGGACAGCGAGGGCCCGAGACGGACAGCGAGAGACAGAGAGCAAGAGACAGAGAGCGCCAGAGACAGAGAGCGCCAGAGACAGAGAGCGCCAGAGACAGAGAGCGCCAGAGATAGACAGCGAGCGCCAGAGACAGAGAGCGAGAGCGAGAGCGAGAGCGAGAGAGACAGAGAGCGAGAGAGACAGAGAGCGAGAGAGACAGAGAGCGAGAGAGACAGAGAGCGAGAGAGACAGAGAGCGAGAGAGAACGAGAGCGAGCGAGAGAGGGACAGAGAGCGAGAGGGACAGAGACAGAGAGCGAGACCGAGAGCGAGAGAGACAGAGAGCGAGAGAGAGCGAGAGAGAGCGAGAGTGAGAGCGAGCGAGAGAGACAGAGAGCGAGAGAGACAGAGAGCGAGAGCGAGCGAGAGAGACAGAGAGCGAGAGAGACAGAGAGCGAGAGAGACAGAGAGCGAGAGAGAGCGAGAGAGACAGAGAGCGAGGGCGAGAGCGAGGGCGAGAGCGAGGGAGAGCGAGGGAGAGCGAGGGAGAGCGAGGGAGAGCGAGGGAGAGCGAGGGAGAGCGAGGGAGAGCGAGAGCGAGAGACAGCGAGAGCGAGAGCGAGGGAGAGCGAGAGCGAGAGACAGCGAGAGCGAGCGAGAGTGAGAGCGAGCGAGAGAGACAGAGAGCGAGAGAGACAGAGAGCGAGAGAGAGCGAGAGAGACAGAGAGCGAGGGCGAGGGCGAGAGCGAGGGCGAGAGCGAGGGAGAGCGAGGGAGAGCGAGGGAGAGCGAGGGAGAGCGAGGGAGAGCGAGGGAGAGCGAGAGCGAGGGAGAGCGAGAGCGAGAGACAGCGAGAGCGAGAGCGAGGGCGAGAGCGAGGGAGAGCGAGGGCGAGAGAGGGCGAGAGAGGGCGAGGGCGAGCGCGAGAGCGAGGGCCCGAGACGGACAGCGAGGGCCCGAGACGGAGAGCGAGGGCCCGAGACGGAGAGCGAGGGCCCGAGACGGAGAGCGAGGGCCCGAGACGGAGAGCGAGGGCCCGAGACGGACAGCGAGAGACAGAGAGCGAGAGACAGAGAGCGCCAGAGACAGAGAGCGCGCGCCAGAGACAGACAGCAAGCGCCAGAGACTGAGAGCGCCAGAGACAGACAGCGAGCGCCAGAGACTGAGAGCGAGAGCGAGAGCGAGAGAGAGCGAGAGCAAGAGAGAGCGAGAGGGACAGAGAGCGAGAGGGACAGAGAGCGAGAGGGACAGAGAGCGAGAGGGACAGAGAGCGAGAGCGAGAGCGAGAGGGACAGAGAAAGAGAGCGAGACCGAGAGCGAGAGAGAGCGAGAGCGAGAGAGACAGAGAGCGAGAGAGACAGAGGGCGAGAGAGACAGAGGGCGAGAGAGACAGAGGGCGAGAGAGACAGAGGGCGAGAGAGACAGAGGGCGAGAGAGACAGAGGGCGAGGGCGAGGGCGAGGGCGACGGCGAGAGCGAGAGCGAGAGGGACAGAGAGCGAGAGCGAGAGCGAGAGGGACAGAGACAGAGAGCGAGAGGGACAGAGAGCGAGGGCGAGGGCGAGAGCGAGGGCGAGAGCGAGGGCGAGAGCGAGGGCGAGAGCGAGGGCGAGGGCGAGGGCGAGGGCGAGAGCGAGGGCGAGAGCGAGGGCGAGGGCGAGAGCGAGGGCGAGAGCGAGGGCGAGGGCGAGGGCGAGACGGAGAGCGAGGGCGAGAGGGAGAGCGAGGGCGAGAGCGAGAGGGAGAGCGAGAGGGAGAGCGAGAGGGAGAGCGAGAGGGAGAGCGAGCGAGAGCGAGAGAAAGCGAGAGAAAGCGAGAGAAAGCGAGAGAAAGCGAGAGAAAGCGAGAGAAAGCGAGAGCGAGAGGGAGGGAGAGGGAGGGAGAGGGAGGGAGAGGGAGAGCGAGGGCGAGAGCGAGAGCGAGAGCGAGAGCGAGAGCGAGAGCGAGAGCGAGAGCGAGATCGAGAGCGAGAGAGTGCGAGGGAGACCGAGGGAGAGCGAGGGCGAGAGCGAGGGCGAGAGCGAGGGCGAGGGCGAGAGCGATGGCGAGAGCGATGGCGAGAGCGATGGCGAGGGAGAGCGAGGGAGAGCGAGAGCGAGAGCGAGAGCGAGGGCGAGAGCGAGGGCGAGGGCGAGGGCGAGGGCGAGGGCGAGGGCGAGAGCGAGAGGGACAGAGAGCGAGAGCGAGGGCGACGGCGAGGGCGAGGGCGAGGGCGAGAGCGAGAGCGAGGGCGAGAGCGAGGGCGAGAGCGAGGGCGAGAGCGAGGGCGAGGGCGAGGGAGAGCGAGGGAGAGCGAGGGAGAGCGAGGGAGAGCGAGAGCGAGAGCGAGAGACATCGAGAGCGAGAGCGAGGGAGAGCGAGGGAGAGCGAGGGCGAGGGCGAGAGCGAGGGCGAGAGCGAGGGCGAGAGAGTGCGAGGGAGAGCGAGAGCGAGGGCGAGAGCGAGGGCGAGAGCGAGGGCGAGGGCGAGAGCGAGGGCGAGAGCGAGGGCGAGAGCGAGGGCGAGAGCGAGGGCGAGAGCGGGCGAGAGAGGGCGAGGGCGAGAGCGAGGGCGAGGGCGAGGGCGAGAGAGGGCGAGGGCGAGGGCGAGGGCGAGGGCGAGGGCGAGGGCGAGGGCGAGGGCGAGGGCGAGAGCGAGAGCGAGGTCGAGGGCGAGAGCGAGGGCGAGGGCGAGGGCGAGAGCGAGGGAGTGCGAGAGCGAGAGCGAGAGCGAGAGCGAGAGCGAGGGCGAGGGCGAGGGCGAGGGCGAGGGCGAGGGCGAGGGCGAGGGCGAGGGCGAGGGCGAGGGCGAGGGGGACAGAGTGCGAGAGCGGGAGGGACAGAGACAGAGAGCGAGAGGGACAGAGAACAAGAGGGACAGAGAACGAGAGGGACAGAGAACGAGAGGGACGGAGAACGAGAGGGACGGAGAGCGAGAGAGACGGAGAGCGAGAGAGACGGAGAGCGAGAGAGACGGAGAGCGAGAGAGACGGAGAGCGAGCGAGAGCGAGAGCGAGAGCGAGCGAGAGAGACAGAGAGCGAGAGAGACAGAGAGCGAGAGAGACAGAGAGCGAGAGAGAGCGAGAGAGACAGAGAGCGAAAGCGAGGGCGAGAGCGAGGGCGAGGGCGAGGGCGAGGGCGAGGGCGAGGGCGAGGGCGAGGGCGAGGGATAGAGCGAGGGCGAGAGCGAGGGAGAGCGAGAGCGAGAGCGAGAGCGAGAGCGAGAGCGAGAGCGAGAGCGAGAGCGAGGGAGAGCGAGAGCAAGAGCGAGGGAGAGCGAGAGCAAGAGCGAGGGAGAGCGAGAGCGAGGGAGAGCGAGAGCAAGAGCGAGGGAGAGCGAGAGCAAGAGCGAGGGAGAGCGAGGGAGAGCGAGGGAGAGCGAGGGAGAGCGAGGGAGAGCGAGGGAGAGAGAGCGAGAGCGAGAGCGAGAGCGAGAGCGAGAGCGAGAGCGAGCGAGAGCGAGAGCGAGAGCGAGCGAGAGCGAGAGCGAGAGCGAGAGCGAGAGCGAGGGAGAGCGAGAGACAGCGAGAGGGAGAGCGAGGGAGAGCGAGGGAGAGACAGCGAGAGCGAGAGCGAGAGCGAGAGCGAGAGGGAGAGGGAGAGCGAGGGAGAGCGAGGGAGAGCGAGGGAGAGCGAGAGCGAGCGAGGGAGAGCGAGAGCGAGCGAGAGCGAGGGAGAGCGAGAGCGAGGGAGAGCGAGAGCGAGGGAGAGCGAGAGCGAGGGAGAGCGAGAGCGAGGGAGAGCGAGGGAGAGCGAGGGAGAGCGAGGGAGAGACAGCGAGAGCGAGAGCGAGAGCGAGAGCGAGAGGGAGAGCGAGAGGGAGAGCGAGGGAGAGCGAGGGAGAGCGAGGGAGAGCGAGAGCGAGCGAGAGCGAGGGAGAGCGAGGGAGAGCGAGAGCGAGGGAGAGCGAGGGAGAGCGAGAGCGAGGGAGAGCGAGGGAGAGCGAGGGAGAGCGAGGGAGAGCGAGGGAGAGTGAGGGAGAGCGAGAGAGACAGAGAGCGAGGGCGAGAGCGAGGGCGAGGGCGAGAGCGAGGGCGAGAGCGAGCGCGAGAGCGAGAGACAGCGAGAGCGAGAGCAAGAGCGAGAGCGAGAGCGAGGGAGAGCGAGAGCGAGAGCGAGAGCGAGAGACAGCGAGAGGGAGAGCGAGGGAGAGCGAGGGAGAGCGAGGGAGAGCGAGGGAGAGCGAGGGAGAGACAGCGAGAGCGAGAGTGAGGGAGAGCGAGGGAGAGTGAGAGCGAGAGCGAGGGAGATCGAGGGCGAGAGCGAGAGCGAGGGAGAGCGAGGGAGAACGAGAGCGAGAGCGAGAGCGAGGGAGAGCGAGAGCGAGAGCGAGGGAGAGCGAGAGCGAGAGCGAGAGCGAGAGCGAGAGCGAGAGCGAGAGCGAGGGAGAGCGAGAGCAAGAGCGAGGGAGAGCGAGGGAGAGCGAGGGAGAGCGAGGGAGAGCGAGGGAGAGCGAGGGAGAGACAGCGAGAGCGAGGGAGAGGGAGAGCGAGGGAGAGGGAGAGCGAGAGCGAGGGAGAGCGAGAGCGAGGGAGAGCGAGAGCGAGGGAGAGCGAGAGCGAGAGCGAGGGAGAGCGAGAGCGAGGGAGAGCGAGAGCGAGAGCGAGAGCGAGGGAGAGCGAGGGAGAGCGAGGGAGAGAGCGAGAGAGAGCGAGAGAGAGCGAGAGCGAGGGAGAGCGAGAGCGAGGGAGAGCGAGAGCGAGGGAGAGCGAGAGCGAGAGCGAGAGCGAGGGAGAGCGAGAGCGAGAGCGAGGGAGAGCGAGAGCGAGAGCGAGAGCGAGGGAGAGCGAGGGAGAGCGAGGGAGAGAGCGAGAGAGAGCGAGAGCGAGGGAGAGCGAGAGCAAGAGCGAGGGAGAGCGAGGGAGAGCGAGGGAGAGCGAGGGAGAGCGAGGGAGAGACAGCGAGAGCGAGAGCGAGGGAGAGCGAGGGAGAGCGAGGGAGAGCGAGAGCGAGAGCGAGAGCGAGAGCGAGAGCGAGAGCGAGAACGAGAACGAGAACGAGGGAGAGACAGCGAGAGCGAGGGAGAGACAGCGAGAGCGAGGGAGAGCGAGGGCGAGAGCGAGAGAGAGCGAGAGCGAGAGACAGCGAGAGCGAGGGAGAGCGAGGGAGAGCGAGGGAGAGCGAGGGAGAGCGAGGGAGAGAGTGAGAGCGAGAGAGGGCGAGGGCGAGGGCGAGGGCGAGGGCGAGGGCGAGGGCCCGAGACGGAGAGCGAGGGCCCGAGACGGACAGCGAGGGCCCGAGACGGACAGCGAGAGACAGAGAGCAAGAGACAGAGAGCGCCAGAGATAGACAGCGAGCGCCAGAGACAGAGAGCGAGAGCGAGAGCGAGAGCGAGAGAGACAGAGAGCGAGAGAGAGCGAGAGCGAGCGAGAGAGGGACAGAGAGCGAGAGGGACAGAGACAGAGAGCGAGACCGAGAGCGAGAGAGACAGAGAGCGAGAGAGAGCGAGAGCGAGAGAGAGCGAGGGAGAGCGAGGGAGAGCGAGGGAGAGACAGCGAGAGCGAGGGAGAGCGAGGGAGAGACAGCGAGAGCGAGAGCGAGAGGGAGAGCGAGGGAGAGCGAGGGAGAGCGAGAGCGAGCGAGAGCGAGCGAGAGCGAGCGAGAGCGAGAGCGAGGGAGAGCGAGGGAGAGCGAGGGAGAGCGAGGGAGAGCGAGGGAGAGCGAGAGAGACAGAGAGCGAGGGCGAGAGCGAGGGCGAGGGCGAGAGCGAGGGCGAGAGCGAGGGAGAGCGAGCGCGAGAGCGAGAGACAGCGAGAGCGAGAGCAAGAGCGAGAGCGAGAGCGAGGGAGAGCGAGAGCGAGAGCGAGAGCGAGAGCGAGAGCGAGAGACAGCGAGAGGGAGAGCGAGGGAGAGACAGCGAGAGCGAGAGTGAGGGAGAGCGAGGGAGAGTGAGAGCGAGAGCGAGGGAGAGCGAGGGCGAGAGCGAGGGAGAGCGAGGGAGAGCGAGAGCGAGAGCGAGAGCGAGGGAGAGCGAGGGAGAGCGAGGGAGAGCGAGGGAGAGCGAGGGAGAGCGAGGGAGAGACAGCGAGAGTGAGAGCGAGGGAGAGCGAGGGAGAGGGAGAGCGAGGGAGAGGGAGAGCGAGAGCGAGGGAGAGCGAGAGCGAGGGAGAGCGAGAGCGAGGGAGAGCGAGGGAGAGAGCGAGAGAGAGCGAGAGCGAGGGAGAGCGAGAGCAAGAGCGAGGGAGAGCGAGGGAGAGCGAGGGAGAGCGAGGGAGAGCGAGGGAGAGCGAGGGAGAGACAGCGAGAGCGAGAGCGAGGGAGAGCGAGAGCGAGAGCGAGGGAGAGCGAGGGAGAGCGAGGGAGAGCGAGGGAGAGTGAGGGAGAGCGAGAGCGAGAGCGAGAGCGAGAGCGAGAACGAGGGAGAGACAGCGAGAGCGAGGGAGAGACAGCGAGAGCGAGGGAGAGCGAGGGCGAGAGCGAGAGAGAGCGAGAGCGAGAGCGAGAGCGAGAGACAGCGAGAGCGAGGGAGAGCGAGGGAGAGCGAGGGAGAGCGAGGGAGAGCGAGGGAGAGCGAGGGAGAGAGTGAGAGCGAGAGAGGGCGAGGGCGAGGGCGAGGGCGAGGGCGAGGGCGAGGGCCCGAGACGGAGAGCGAGGGCCCGAGACGGACAGCGAGGGCCCGAGACGGACAGCGAGGGCCCGAGACGGACAGCGAGAGACAGAGAGCAAGAGACAGAGAGCGCCAGAGATAGACAGCGAGCGCCAGAGACAGAGAGCGAGAGCGAGAGCGAGAGCGAGAGAGACAGAGAGCGAGAGAGAGCGAGAGCGAGCGAGAGAGGGACAGAGAGCGAGAGGGACAGAGACAGAGAGCGAGACCGAGAGCGAGAGAGACAGAGAGCGAGAGGGACAGAGACAGAGAGCGAGACCGAGAGCGAGAGAGACAGAGAGCGAGAGAGAGCGAGAGCGAGAGAGAGCGAGAGAGAGCGAGAGAGAGCGAGAGAGAGCGAGAGAGAGCGAGAGCGAGCGAGAGAGACAGAGAGCGAGAGAGACAGAGAGCGAGAGCGAGCGAGAGAGACAGAGAGCGAGAGAGACAGAGAGCGAGGGCGAGGGCGAGAGCGAGGGAGAGCGAGGGAGAGCGAGGGAGAGCGAGGGAGAGCGAGGGAGAGCGAGGGAGAGCGAGGGAGAGCGAGGGAGAGCGAGAGACAGCGAGAGCGAGAGCGAGGGAGAGCGAGGGAGAGCGAGAGCGAGAGACAGCGAGAGCGAGCGAGAGAGGGACAGAGAGCGAGAGGGACAGAGAGCGAGAGAGACAGAGAGCGAGAGAGAGCGAGAGCGAGAGAGAGCGAGAGTGAGCGAGAGTGAGCGAGAGTGAGCGAGAGTGAGCGAGAGTGAGCGAGAGTGAGAGCGAGCGAGAGAGACAGAGAGCGAGAGAGACAGAGAGCGAGAGAGAGAGAGAGCGAGAGAGAGAGAGAGACAGAGAGCGAGAGCGAGAGAGCGAGAGAGAGAGAGAGCGAGAGAGAGAGAGAGACAGAGAGCGAGAGCGAGGGCGAGAGCGAGGGAGAGCGAGGGAGAGCGAGGGCGAGGGCGAGGGCGAGGGCGAGGGCGAGGGCGAGTGCGAGGGCGAGTGCGAGGGCGAGGGCGAGGGCGAGGGCGAGGGCGAGGGCGAGGGCGAGAGCGAGAGCGAGAGCGAGAGAGAGCGAGAGCGAGAGAGAGCGAGAGCAAGAGCGAGGGAGAGCGAGAGCAAGAGCGAGGGAGAGCGAGAGCGAGAGACAGCGAGAGGGAGAGCGAGAGCGAGGGAGAGCGAGGGAGAGCGAGGGAGAGCGAGAGCGAGAGACAGCGAGAGCGAGGGAGAGCGAGAGCGAGAGCGAGAGCGAGAGCGAGGGCGAGGGCGAGGGCGAGGGCGAGGGCGAGGGCGAGGGCGAGGGCGAGGGCGAGCGAGAGCGAGAGCGAGGGAGAGCGAGAGCGAGAGCGAGAGCGAGAGCGAGAGCGAGAGCGAGGGCGAGAGCGAGGGCGAGAGCGAGAGCGAGAGCGAGAGCGAGGGAGAGCGAGGGCGAGGGCGAGGGCGAGAGCGAGGGCGAGGGCGAGGGCGAGGGCGAGGGCGAGGGCGAGGGCGAGCGAGGGCGAGGGCGAGGGCGAGGGCGAGGGCGAGGGCGAGGGCGAGGGCGAGAGCGAGAGCGAGGGCGAGGGCGAGGGCGAGGGCGAGGGCGAGGGCGAGGGCGAGCGAGAGCGAGAGCGAGGGAGAGCGAGAGCGAGAGAGACAGAGAGCGAGAGAGACGGAGAGCGAGAGAGACAGAGAGCGAGAGAGACAGAGAGCGAGAGAGACAGAGAGCGAGAGCGAGGGCGAGGGCGAGGGCGAGGGCGAGAGACAGCGAGAGCGAGGGAGAGCGAGGGAGAGCGAGGGCGAGAGCGAGAGGGAGAGCGAGAGGGAGAGCGAGAGGGAGAGCGAGAGGGAGAGCGAGGGCGAGAGCGAGGGCGAGAGCGAGGGCGAGAGCGAGGGAGCGCGAGAGCGAGGGAGCGCGAGGGCGAGAGCGAGCGCGAGGGCGAGAGCGAGCGCGAGGGCGAGAGCGAGCGCGAGGGCGAGTGCGAGTGCGAGGGGGAGGGCGAGGGAGAGCGAGGGAGAGCGAGGGAGAGAGCGAGGGAGAGCGAGAGACAGCGAGAGCGAGGGAGAGCGAGGGAGAGCGAGGGAGAGCGAGGGAGAGCGAGGGAGAGCGAGGGAGAGCGAGGGAGAGCGAGAGCGAGGGAGAGCGAGGGAGAGCGAGGGAGAGCGAGGGAGAGCGAGGGAGAGCGAGGGCGAGAGCGAGAGCGAGGGCGAGAGCGAGGGCGAGAGCGAGAGACAGCGAGAGCGAGAGCGAGAGCGAGCGAGGGCGAGGGAGAGCGAGGGAGAGCGAGGGAGAGCGAGGGAGAGCGAGGGAGAGCGAGGGAGAGCGAGAGCGAGAGCGAGAGCGAGGGAGAGCGAGGGCGAGAGGGAGAGCGAGGGCGACAGCGAGGGAGAGCGAGGGAGAGCGAGGGCGAGAGCGAGCGCGAGGGCGAGGGCGAGGGCGAGGGCGAGGGCGAGGGCGAGGGCGAGGGAGAGCGAGCGAGAGCGAGAGCGAGAGCGAGAGCGAGAGCGAGAGCGAAAGCGAGAGCGAGAGTGAGCGAGAGCGAGCGAGGGCGAGGGCGAGGGCGAGGGCGAGAGCGAGAGCGAGCGAGGGCGAGAGCGAGCGAGGGCGAGAGCGAGAGCGAGCGAGGGCGAGAGCGAGGGCGAGGGCGAGGGCGAGGGCGAGGGCGAGGGCGAGGGCGAGGGAGAGCGAGCGAGAGAGAGCGAGAGCGAGCGAGAGCGAGAGCGAGCGAGAGCGAGAGCGTGAGTGAGCGAGAGCGAGAGCGAGCGAGAGCGAGGGCGAGGGCGAGGGCGAGGGCGAGGGCGAGGGCGAGGGCGAGGGCGAGGGCGAGGGCGAGGGCGAGAGCGAGCGAGGGCGAGAGCGAGCGAGGGCGAGAGCGAGGGCGAGAGCGAGAGCGAGCGAGGGCGAGAGCGAGCGAGGGCGAGAGCGAGAGCGAGAGCGAGAGCGAGAGAGACGGAGAGCGAGAGAGACGGGGAGCGAGCGAGACGGGGAGCGAGCGAGACGGGGAGCGAGAGAGACGGGGAGCGAGAGAGACGGGGAGCGAGAGAGACGGGGAGCGAGAGAGACGGAGAGCGAGAGAGACGGAGAGCGAGAGAGATCGAGAGCGAGCGAGAGAGCGAGAGAGACGGAGAGCGAGAGAGACAGAGAGCGAGAGCGAGGGCGAGGGCGAGAGCGAGGGCGAGAGCGAGAGCGAGAGCGAGAGCGAGAGCGAGGGCGAGAGCGAGAGCGAGGGCGAGAGCAAGTGCGAGAGCGAGGGCGAGCGAGGGAGAGCGAGAGCGAGAGCGAGAGGGACAGAGAGCGAGAGCGAGGGCGAGGGCGAGAGCGAGGGCGAGAGCGAGGGCGAGAGCAAGTGCGAGAGCGAGGGCGAGAGCGAGGGCGAGCGAGGGAGAGCGAGAGCGAGAGGGACAGAGAGCGAGTGCGAGAGGGACAGAGAGCGAGAGAGACGGAGAGCGAGAGAGACCGAGCGAGAGCGAGAGCGAGAGCGAGAGCGCGAGAGCGAGAGCGAGAGCGAGAGCGAGAGCGAGAGCGAGAGCGAGAGCGAGAGAGAGAGAGAGAGAGAGAGAGAGCGAGAGAGAGCGAGAGCGAGAGTGAGCGAGAGAGACAGAGAGCGAGAGAGACAGAGAGCGAGGGAGACAGAGAGCGAGAGCGAGAGCGAGAGAGAGAGCGAGAGAGAGAGCGAGAGAGAGCGAGAGCGAGCGAGAGCGAGAGCGAGAGCGAGAGCGAGAGCGAGAGTGAGCGAGAGAGACAGAGAGCGAGAGAGACAGAGAGCGAGGGAGACAGAGAGCGAGAGCGAGAGCGAGAGCGAGCGAGAGCGAGAGCGAGAGCGAGCGAGAGAGACAGAGAGCGAGAGAGAGCGAGAGAGAGCGAGAGAGAGCGAGAGAGAGCGAGAGAGACAGAGAGCGAGAGCGAGGGCGAGGGCGAGGGCGAGAGCGAGAGAGAGCGAGAGCGAGAGACAGCGAGAGCGAGAGCGAGGGAGAGCGAGGGAGAGCGAGAACGAGGGAGAGCGAGAACGAGGGAGAGCGAGAGCGAGAGCGAGAGCGAGAGCGAGAGCGAGAGCGAGAGCGAGAGCGAGAGCGGGGGAGAGCGAGGGCGAGAGCGACAGCGAGAGCGAGAGACAGCGAGAGCGAGGGAGAGCGAGGGCGAGCGAGGGCGAGCGAGGGCGAGAGCGAGGGCGAGAGCGAGGGAGAGCGAGGGCGAGAGCGAGGGAGAGCGAGGGCGAGAGAGGGCGAGGGCGAGCGCGAGAGCGAGGGCCCGAGACAGAGAGCGAGGGCCCGAGACGGACAGCGAGGGCCCGAGACGGACAGCGAGGGCCCGAGACGGAGAGCGAGGGCCCGAGACGGACAGCGAGGGCCCGAGACGGACAGCGAGAGACAGAGAGCGAGAGACAGAGAGCGCCAGAGACAGAGAGCGCCAGAGACAGAGAGCGCGCGCCAGAGACAGACAGCGAGCGCCAGAGACTGAGAGCGCCAGAGACAGACAGCGAGCGCCAGAGACTGAGAGCGCCAGAGACAGACAGCGAGCGCCAGAGACAGAGAGCGAGAGCGAGAGCGAGAGAGACAGAGCGAGCGAGAGAGAGCGAGAGCGAGCCCGAGAGCGAGAGAGAGCGAGAGCGAGAGAGAGCGAGAGCGAGAGAGAGCGAGAGAGAGCGAGAGAGAGCGAGAGAGAGCGAGAGAGAGCGAGAGAGAGCGAGAGAGAGCGAGAGAGAGCGAGAGAGACAGAGAGCGAGAGGGACAGAGAGCGAGAGCGAGAGCGAGAGGGACAGAGAAAGAGAGCGAGACCGAGAGCGAGAGAGAGCGAGAGCGAGAGAGAGCGAGAGAGAGCGAGAGCGAGAGAGAGCGAGAGCGAGAGAGACAGAGGGCGAGAGAGGCAGAGGGCGAGAGAGGCAGAGGGCGAGAGAGACAGAGGGCGAGAGAGACAGAGGGCGAGAGAGACAGAGGGCGAGGGCGAGGGCGAGGGCGAGGGCGAGGGCGACGGCGAGAGCGAGAGCGAGAGCGAGAGCGAGAGCGAGAGCGAGAGCGAGCGAGAGAGACAGAGAGCGAGAGCGAGAGCGAGAGGGACAGAGAGCGAGAGCGAGAGCGAGAGGGACAGAGACAGAGAGCGAGAGGGACAGAGAGCGAGGGCGAGGGCGAGGGCGAGAGCGAGGGCGAGAGCGAGGGCGAGAGCGAGGGCGAGAGCGAGGGCGAGGGCGAGGGCGAGAGCGAGGGCGAGGGCGAGGGCGAGGGCGAGGGCGAGGGCGAGGGCGAGGGCGAGGGCGAGAGGGAGAGCGAGAGGGAGAGCGAGAGGGAGAGCGAGGGAGAGCGAGGGCGAGAGCGAGAGGGAGAGCGAGAGGGAGAGCGAGAGGGAGAGCGAGAGGGAGAGCGAGCGAGAGCGAGCGAGAGCGAGAGAAAGCGAGAGAAAGCGAGAGAAAGCGAGAGAAAGCGAGAGAAAGCGAGAGCGAGAGGGAGGGAGAGGGAGGGAGAGGGAGGGAGAGGGAGGGAGAGGGAGGGAGAGGGAGGGAGAGGGAGAGGGAGAGCGAGAGCGAGGGAGAGCGAGGGCGAGAGCGAGAGCGAGAGCGAGAGCGAGGGCGAGAGCGAGGGCGAGAGAGTGCGAGGGAGACCGAGGGAGAGCGAGGGCGAGAGCGAGGGCGAGAGCGAGGGCGAGAGCGAGGGCGAGGGCGAGAGCGATGGCGAGAGCGATGGCGAGGGAGAGCGAGGGAGAGCGAGAGCGAGAGCGAGGGCGAGGGCGAGAGCGAGAGCGAGAGCGAGAGGGACAGAGAGCGAGAGCGAGGGCGATGGCGAGGGCGAGGGCAAGGGCGAGAGCGAGAGCGAGAGCGAGGGCGAGAGCGAGGGCGAGAGCGAGGGCGAGGGAGAGCGAGGGAGAGCGAGGGAGAGCGAGGGAGAGCGAGGGAGAGCGAGGGAGAGCGAGAGCGAGAGCGAGAGACATCGAGAGCGAGAGCGAGGGAGAGCGAGGGAGAGCGAGGGCGAGGGCGAGGGCGAGAGCGAGGGAGAGCGAGGGCGAGAGCGAGGGAGAGCGAGGGCGAGAGAGGGCGAGAGAGGGCGAGAGAGGGCGAGAGAGGGCGAGAGAGGGCGAGCGCGAGAGCGAGGGCCCGAGACAGAGAGCGAGGGCCCGAGACGGACAGCGAGGGCCCGAGACGGAGAGCGAGGGCCCGAGACGGAGAGCGAGGGCCCGAGACGGAGAGCGAGGGCCCGAGACGGACAGCGAGAGACAGAGAGCGCCAGAGACAGAGAGCGCCAGAGACAGAGAGCGCCAGAGACAGAGAGCGCCAGAGACAGACAGCGAGCGCCAGAGACTGAGAGCGCCAGAGACAGACAGCGAGCGCCAGAGACTGAGAGCGAGAGCGAGAGCGAGAGCGAGAGCGAGAGCGAGAGCGAGCCCGAGAGCGAGAGAGAGCGAGAGCGAGAGAGAGCGAGAGCGACAGAGAGCGAGAGCGACAGAGAGCGAGAGGGACAGAGAGCGAGAGGGACAGAGAGCGAGAGGGACAGAGAGCGAGAGGGACAGAGAGCGAGAGCGAGAGCGAGAGGGACAGAGAAAGAGAGCGAGACCAAGAGCGAGAGAGAGCGAGAGCGAGAGAGACAGAGAGCGAGAGAGAGCGAGAGCGACAGAGAGCGAGAGGGACAGAGAGCGAGAGGGACAGAGAGCGAGAGGGACAGAGAGCGAGAGGGACAGAGAGCGAGAGGGACAGAGAGCGAGAGGGACAGAGAGCGAGAGCGAGAGCGAGAGGGACAGAGAAAGAGAGCGAGACCAAGAGCGAGAGAGAGCGAGAGCGAGAGAGACAGAGAGCGAGAGAGACAGAGAGCGAGAGAGACAGAGGGCGAGAGAGACAGAGGGCGAGAGAGACAGAGGGCGAGAGAGACAGAGGGCGAGAGAGACAGAGGGCGAGAGAGACAGAGGGCGAGGGCGAGGGCGAGGGCGAGGGCGAGGGCGACGGCGAGAGCGAGAGCGAGAGCGACAGCGAGAGCGAGAGCGAGAGCGAGAGCGAGAGCGAGAGCGAGCGAGAGGGACAGAGAGCGAGAGCGAGAGCGAGAGGGACAGAGACAGAGAGCGAGAGGGACAGAGACAGAGAGCGAGAGGGACAGAGAGCGAGGGCGAGGGCGAGGGCGAGGGCGAGGGCGAGGGCGAGGGCGAGGGCGAGGGCGAGAGGGAGAGCGAGGGCGAGAGGGAGAGCGAGGGCGAGAGCGAGAGGGAGAGCGAGAGGGAGAGCGAGAGGGAGAGCGAGAGGGAGAGCGAGAGGGAGAGAAAGCGAGAGAAAGCGAGAGAAAGCGAGAGCGAGAGGGAGGGAGAGGGAGGGAGAGGGAGGGAGAGGGAGGGAGAGGGAGGGAGGGAGAGGGAGGGAGAGGGAGAGCGAGAGCGAGAGCGAGAGCGAGAGCGAGAGCGAGAGCGAGGGAGAGCGAGGGCGAGAGTGAGAGCGAGAGCGAGAGCGAGAGCGAGAGAGTGCGAGGGAGACCGAGGGAGAGCGAGGGCGAGAGCGAGGGCGAGAGCGATGGCGAGGGAGAGCGAGGGAGAGCGAGAGCGAGAGCGAGAGCGAGAGCGAGGGAGAGCGAGGGCGAGGGCGAGGGCGAGAGCGAGAGCGAGAGGGACAGAGAGCGAGAGCGAGGGCGACGGCGAGGGCGAGGGCGAGGGCGAGAGCGAGAGCGAGGGCGAGAGCGAGGGCGAGAGCGAGGGCGAGAGCGAGGGCGAGAGCAAGGGCGAGGGAGAGCGAGGGAGAGCGAGGGAGAGCGAGGGAGAGCGAGAGCGAGAGCGAGAGACATCGAGAGCGAGAGCGAGGGAGAGCGAGGGAGAGCGAGGGAGAGCGAGGGCGAGGGCGAGAGCGAGGGCGAGAGCGAGGGCGAGAGAGTGCGAGGGAGAGCGAGAGCGAGGGCGAGAGCGAGGGCGAGAGCGAGGGCGAGGGCGAGGGCGAGGGCGAGGGCGAGAGCGAGGGCGAGAGAGGGCGAGAGAGGGCGAGAGAGGGCGAGGGCGAGAGCGAGGGCGAGGGCGAGAGAGGGCGAGGGCGAGGGCGAGGGCGAGAGCGAGGGCGAGGGCGAGGGCGAGAGAGGGCGAGGGCGAGGGCGAGAGCGAGGTCGAGGTCGAGGTCGAGGTCGAGAGCGAGAGAGGGCGAGGGCGAGAGCGAGGGAGTGCGAGGGCGAGGGCGAGGGCGAGGGCGAGGGCGAGGGCGAGGGCGAGGGCGAGGGCGAGGGCGAGAGCGAGAGCGAGAGGGACAGAGTGCGAGAGCGAGAGGGACAGAGACAGAGAGCGAGAGGGACAGAGAACGAGAGGGACGGAGAACGAGAGGGACGGAGAGCGAGAGGGACGGAGAGCGAGAGGGACGGAGAGCGAGAGAGACGGAGAGCGAGAGAGACGGAGAGCGAGAGAGACGGAGAGCGAGAGAGACCGAGAGCGAGCGAGAGCGAGAGCGAGAGCGAGAGCGAGCGAAGGAGACAGAGAGCGAGAGAGACAGAGAGCGAGAGAGACAGAGAGCGAGAGAGAGCGAGAGAGACAGAGAGCGAAAGCGAGGGCGAGAGCGAGGGCGAGGGCGAGGGCGAGGGCGAGGGCGAGGGCGAGGGCGAGGGCGAGGGCGAGGGCGAGGGCGAGAGCGAGGGCGAGAGCGAGGGCGAGAGCGAGGGAGAGCGAGAGCGACAGCGAGGGAGAGCGAGAGCAAGAGCGAGGGAGAGCGAGAGCGAGAGACAGCGAGAGGGAGAGCGAGGGAGAGCGAGGGAGAGCGAGGGAGAGCGAGGGAGAGAGAGCGAGAGCGAGAGCGAGAGCGAGGGAGAGCGAGAGCGAGAGCGAGAGCGAGAGCGAGAGCGAGAGCGAGGGAGAGGGAGAGGGAGAGCGAGGGAGAGCGAGAGTGAGAGACAGCGAGAGGGAGAGCGAGGGAGAGCGAGGGAGAGCGAGGGAGAGCGAGGGAGAGCGAGGGAGAGACAGCGAGAGCGAGAGCGAGAGAGAGCGAGGGAGAGCGAGAGGGAGAGCGAGGGAGAGCGAGGGAGAGCGAGAGCGAGCGAGAGCGAGGGAGAGCGAGAGCGAGGGAGAGCGAGAGCGAGGGAGAGAGACAGAGAGCGAGAGCGAGGGCGAGAGCGAGGGCGAGGGCGAGAGCGAGGGAGAGCGAGCGCGAGAGCGAGAGACAGCGAGAGCGAGAGCAAGAGCGAGAGCGAGAGCGAGGGAGAGCGAGAGCGAGAGCGAGAGACAGCGAGAGGGAGAGCGAGGGAGAGGGAGGGAGCGCGAGGGAGAGCGAAGGAGAGACAGCGAGAGCGAGAGTGAGGGAGAGCGAGGGAGAGTGAGAGCGAGAGCGAGGGAGAGCGAGAGCGAGCGAGAGCGAGAGCGAGAGCGAGAGCGAGAGCGAGAGCGAGAGCGAGAGCGAGAGCGAGGGAGAGCGAGAGCGAGAGCAAGAGCGAGGGAGAGCGAGGGAGAGCGAGGGAGAGCGAGGGAGAGACAGCGAGAGCGAGAGCGAGGGAGAGCGAGGGAGAGGGAGGGAGAGGGAGAGCGAGGGAGAGGGAGAGCGAGAGCGAGGGAGAGCGAGAGCGAGGGAGAGCGAGGGAGAGCGAGGGAGAGCGAGGGAGAGCGAGGGAGAGAGCGAGAGAGAGCGAGAGAGAGCGAGAGCGAGGGAGAGCGAGAGCAAGAGCGAGGGAGAGCGAGGGAGAGCGAGGGAGAGCGAGGGAGAGCGAGGGAGAGCGAGGGAGAGACAGCGAGAGCGAGAGCGAGGGAGAGCGAGGGAGAGCGAGAGCGAGGGAGAGCGAGGGAGAGCGAGGGAGAGCGAGGGAGAGCGAGGGAGAGCGAGGGAGAGAGCGAGAGACAGCGAGAGCGAGAGCGAGGGAGAGCGAGGGAGAGCGAGGGAGAGCGAGGGAGGGCGAGGGAGGGCGAGGGAGGGCGAGGGAGGGCGAGGGAGGGCGAGGGCGAGGGCGAGGGCGAGAGCGAGGGAGAGCGAGAGCGAGGGAGAGCGAGGGAGAGCGAGGGAGAGCGAGAGCGAGGGAGAGCGAGAGCGAGAGCGAGAGCGAGGGAGAGCGAGGGAGAGCGAGGGAGAGCGAGGGAGAGCGAGGGAGAGCGAGAGCAAGAGCGAGGGAGAGCGAGGGAGAGCGAGGGAGAGCGAGGGAGAGCGAGGGAGAGCGAGGGAGAGACAGCGAGAGCGAGAGCGAGGGAGAGCGAGGGAGAGGGAGAGCGAGGGAGAGCGAGAGCGAGGGAGAGCGAGAGCGAGAGCGAGGGAGAGCGAGGGAGAGCGAGGGAGAGCGAGGGAGAGCGAGGGAGAGCGAGGGAGAGCGAGGGAGAGAGCGAGAGAGAGCGAGAGAGAGCGAGAGAGAGCGAGAGCGAGGGAGAGCGAGAGCAAGAGCGAGGGAGAGCGAGGGAGAGCGAGGGAGAGCGAGGGAGAGCGAGGGAGAGCGAGGGAGAGACAGCGAGAGCGAGAGCGAGGGAGAGCGAGGGAGAGCGAGGGAGAGCGAGAGCGAGAGCGAGGGAGAGCGAGGGAGAGCGAGGGAGAGCGAGGGAGAGCGAGGGAGAGAGCGAGAGACAGCGAGAGCGAGAGCGAGGGAGAGCGAGGGAGGGCGAGGGCGAGGGCGAGGGCGAGGGCGAGAGCGAGGGAGAGCGAGAGCGAGGGAGAGCGAGAGCGAGGGAGAGCGAGAGCGAGGGAGAGCGAGAGCGAGGGAGAGCGAGGGAGAGCGAGGGAGAGCGAGAGCGAGCGAGAGCGAGAGCGAGAGCGAGAGCGAGAGCGAGACAGCGAGAGCGAGGGAGAGCGAGGGCGAGAGCGAGAGACAGCGAGAGACAGCGAGAGCGAGAGCGAGAGACAGCGAGAGCGAGAGCGAGAGACAGCGAGAGCGAGGGAGAGCGAGGGAGAGAGTGAGAGCGAGAGAGGGCGAGGGCGAGGGCGAGGGCGAGGGCGAGGGCGAGGGCGAGGGCGAGGGCCCGAGACGGAGAGCGAGGGCCCGAGACGGAGAGCGAGGGCCCGAGACGGACAGCGAGAGACAGAGAGCGCCAGAGACAGAGAGCGCCAGAGACAGAGAGCGCCAGAGACAGACAGAGAGCGCCAGAGACAGACAGCGAGCGCCAGAGACAGAGAGCGAGAGCGAGAGCGAGAGCGAGAGCGAGAGCGAGAGCGAGAGCGAGAGCGAGAGAGACAGAGAGCGAGAGAGACAGAGAGCGAGAGAGAGCGAGAGCGAGCGAGAGAGGGACAGAGAGCGAGAGGGACAGAGACAGAGAGCGAGAGCGAGAGCGAGAGAGACAGAGAGCGAGAGAGAGCGAGAGCGAGAGAGAGCGAGAGAGAGCGAGAGCGAGAGAGAGCGAGAGAGAGCGAGAGCGAGAGCGAGCGAG
>NW_026728051.1:522500-529082 GCF_030684315.1 Stegostoma tigrinum
AGGGGCAGAGCGCGAGAGGGGCAGAGCGCGAGAGGGGCAGAGAGCGAGAGGGGCAGAGAGCGAGAGGGGCAGAGAGCGAGAGGGACAGAGAGCGAGAGGGACAGAGAGCGAGAGGGACAGAGAGCGAGAGGGACAGAGAGCGAGAGGGACAGAGAGCCAGAGGGACAGAGAGCCAGAGGGACAGAGAGCGAGAGCGAGAGGGACAGAGAGCGAGAGGGACCGAGAGCGAGAGCGAGAGGGACAGAGAGCGAGAGCGAGAGGGACAGAGAGCGAGAGCGAGAGGGACAGAGAGCGAGAGCGAGAGGGACAGAGAGAGAGAGAGAGCGAGGGCGAGGGCGAGGGCGAGGGCGAGGGCGAGGGCGAGGGCGAGGGCGAGAGCGAGAGCGAGAGCGAGGGCGAGAGCGAGGGCGAGAGCGAGAGCGAGAGCGAGGGCGAGGGCGAGGGCGAGGGCGAGGGCGAGGGCGAGCGAGAGAGAGGGCGAGGGCGAGGGCGAGGGCGAGGGCGAGAGCGAGGGCGAGGGCGAGGGCGAGGGCGAGGGCGAGGGCGAGGGCGAGAGCGAGAGAGAGCCAGGGCGAGAGCGAGGGCGAGAGCGAGAGCGAGAGCGAGGGAGTGCGAGAGTGAGAGAGAGCGAGGGCGAGGGCGAGGGCGAGGGCGAAGGCGAAGGCGAGGGCGAGGGCGAGGGCGAGGGCGAGGGCGAGGGCGAGAGCGAGAGCGAGAGCGAGGGCGAGAGAGAGGGCGAGGGCGAGGGCGAGAGAGAGGGCGAGGGCGAGAGAGGGCGCGAGAGAGGGCGCGAGAGAGGGCGCGAGAGAGGGCGAGGGCGAGGGCGAGGGCGAGGGCGAGAGCGAGGGCGAGGGCGAGGGCGAGGGCGAGGGCGAGGGCGAGGGCGAGGGCGAGGGCGAGGGCGAGGGCGAGAGAGAGCCAGGGCGAGAGCGAGGGCGAGAGCGAGAGCGAGGGAGTGCGAGAGTGAGAGAGAGCGAGGGCGAGGGCGAAGGCGAAGGCGAAGGCGAAGGCGAAGGCGAGGGCGAGGGCGAGGGCGAGGGCGAGGGCGAGGGCGAGGGCGAGGGCAAGGGGGAGAGCGAGAGCGAGAGCGAGAGCGAGCGAGAGGGACAGAGAGCGAGAGCGAGAGAGACAGAGAGCGAGTGCGAGAGCGAGAGGGACAGAGACAGAGAGCGAGAGGGACAGAGACAGAGAGCGAGAGGGACAGAGACGGAGGGCGAGGGCGAGGGCGAGAGCGACGGCGAGGGCGAGGGCGAGGGCGAGGGCGAGGGCGAGGGCGAGGGCGAGGGCGAGGGCAAGGGCAAGGGCAAGGGCAAGGGCGAGAGCGAGGGCAAGAGCGAGGGAGAGCGAGAGCGAGGGAGAGCGAGAGCGAGAGCGAGAGCGAGAGACAGCGAGAGGGAGAGCGAGGGAGAGCGAGGGAGAGCGAGGGAGAGCGAGAGAGAGCGAGAGAGAGCGAGAGAGAGCGAGAGCGAGAGCGAGCGCGAGAGCGAGAGAGAGCGAGAGAGAGCGAGAGAGAGCGAGAGAGAGCGAGGGCGAGAGCGAGAGAGAGCGAGAGAGAGCGAGAGAGAGCGAGAGAGAGCGAGAGCGAGGGCGAGAGCGAGGGCGAGAGCGAGGGCGAGAGCGAGGGCGAGAGCGAGAGAGAGCGAGAGAGAGCGAGAGCGAAAGCGAGAGCGAGAGCGAGCGCGAGCGAGAGCGAGCGCGAGCGAGAGAGACAGAGAGCGAGAGAGAGCAAGAGCGAGCGAGAGCGAGCGAGAGCGAGGGCGAGGGCGAGGGCGAGGGCGAGGGCGAGGGCGAGGGCGAGGTCGAGAGCGAGAGAGAGCCAGGGCGAGAGCGAGGGCGAGGGCGAGGGCGAGGGCGAGGGCGAGGGCGAGGGCGAGGGCGAGGGCGAGGGCGAGGCGAGAGCGAGGGCGAGAGCGAGGGCGAGGGCGAGGGCGAGAGCGAGGGCGAGGGCGAGGGCGAGGGCGAGGGCGAGGGCGAGGGCGAGGGCGAGAGCGAGAGTGAGCGAGAGAGACTGAGAGCGAGAGCGAGAGGGACAGAGAGCGAGAGCGAGAGAGACAGAGAGCGAGAGCGAGAGAGACAGAGAGCGAGAGAGACAGAGAGCGAGAGAGACAGAGAGCGAGAGAGACAGAGAGCGAGAGCGAGAGCGAGAGGGACAGAGACAGAGAGCGAGAGGGACAGAGACAGAGAGCGAGAGGGACAGAGACGGAGAGCGAGTCCGAGAGCGAGGGCGAGGGCGAGGGCGAGGGCGAGAGCCAGGGCGAGAGCGAGGGCGAGGGCGAGAGCCAGGGCGAGAGCGAGGGCGAGAGCGAGGGCGAGGGCGAGGGCGAGAGCGAGGGCGAGGGCGAGGGCGAGGGCGAGAGGGAGAGCGAGAGGGAGAGCGAGAGGGAGAGCGAGAGGGAGAGCGAGAGGGAGAGCGAGAGGGAGAGACAGCGAGAGCGAGGGAGAGCGAGGGAGAGCGAGAGAGAGCGAGAGCGAGAGCGAGAGCGAGGGAGAGCGAGAGCGAGAGCGAGGGACAGCGAGGGCGAAGGCGAGGGCGAGAGCGAGGGCGAGGGCGAGAGCGAGGGTGAGGGCGAGGGCGAGAGCGAGGGCGAGAGAGTGCGAGGGAGAGCGAGAGCGAGAGACAGGGAGAGCGAGAGCGAGGGAGAGGGAGAGGGAGAGCGAGGGCGAGAGCGAGGGCGAGGGCGAGAGCGAGGGCGAGGGCGAGAGCGAGGGCGAGAGCGAGGGCGAGGGCGAGAGCGAGAGCGAGGGCGAGAGCGAGAGCGAGAGCGAGAACGAGAGCGAGAGAGTGCGAGAGCGAGAGCGAGAGCGAGAGCGAGAGCGAGGGCGAGGGCGAGGGCGAGGGCGAGGGCGAGGGCGAGGGCGAGAGCGAGGGCGAGGGCGAGGGCGAGGGCGAGGGCGAAGGCGAGGGCGAGGGCGAGAGCGAGCGAGGGGGACAGAGACAGAGAGCGAGAGGGACAGAGTGCGAGAGCGAGAGGGACAGAGACAGAGAGCGAGAGGGACAGAGAGCGAGAGCGAGAGCGAGCGAGAGCGAGAGCGAGAGCGAGCGAGAGAGACAGAGAGCGAGAGAGACAGAGAGCGAGAGAGACAGAGAGCGAGAGAGACAGAGCGCGAGAGAGACAGAGCGCGAGAGAGAGCGAGAGAGACAGAGAGCGAGAGAGAGCGAGAGAGAGAGAGAGAGAGAGAGAGAGAGAGAGAGAGAGAGCGAGACAGAGAGAGAGCGAGAGAGACAGAGAGCGAGAGCGAGGGCGAGGGCGAGGGCGAGGGCGAGGGCGAGAGCGAGGGCGAGGGCGAGGGCGAGGGCGAGGGCGAGAGCGAGGGCGAGAGCGAGGGCAAGAGCGAGGGAGAGCGAGAGCGAGAGGGAGAGCGAGGGAGAGCGAGAGAGAGCGAGAGAGAGCGAGAGAGAGCGAGAGAGAGCGAGAGCGAGAGCGAGAGCGAGCGAGAGAGACAGAGAGCGAGAGAGACAGAGAGCGAGAGAGACAGAGCGAGAGAGAGCGAGAGAGAGCGAGAGAGAGCGAGAGAGAGCGAGAGAGAGCGAGAGAGACAGAGAACGAGAGCGAGGTCGAGGGCGAGGTCGAGGGCGAGGGCGAGGGCGAGGGCGAGGGCGAGGGCGAGAGAGAGCCAGGGCGAGAGCGAGGGCGAGAGCGAGAGCGAGGGAGTGCGAGAGTGAGAGAGAGCGAGGGCGAGGGCGAGGGCGAAGGCGAAGGCGAAGGCGAAGGCGAAGGCGAAGGCGAAGGCGAGGGCGCGAGGGCGAGAGGGAGAGCGAGAGCGAGAGCGAGAGCGAGCGAGAGGGACAGAGAGCGAGAGCGAGAGAGACAGAGAGCGAGAGCGAGAGCGAGAGGGACAGAGACAGAGAGCGAGAGGGACAGAGACAGAGAGCGAGACCGAGGGCGAGAGCGAGGGCGAGAGCGACGGCGAGGGCGAGGGCGAGGGCGAGGGCGAGGGCGAGGGCGAGGGCGAGGGCGAGGGCGAGGGCGAGAGCGAGAGCGAGGGCAAGAGCGAGGGAGAGCGAGAGCGAGAGCGAGGGAGAGCGAGAGCGAGAGCGAGAGACAGCGAGAGGGAGAGCGAGGGAGAGCGAGAGAGAGCGAGAGCGAGCGAGAGCGAGAGCGAGAGCGAGAGCGAGAGCGAGAGCGAGAGAGTGCGAGGGAGAGCGAGAGTGAGAGACAGGGAGAGCGAGAGCGAGGGAGAGGGAGAGGGAGAGCGAGGGCGAGAGCGAGGGCGAGGGCGAGGGCGAGGGCGAGAGCGAGGGCGAGAGCGAGGGCGAGAGCGAGGGCGAGGGCGAGGGCGAGGGCGAGAGCGAGGGCGAGGGCGAGGGCGAGGGCGAGGGCGAGGGCGAGGGCGAGGGCGAGGGCGAGAGCGAGAGCGAGGGCGAGAGCGAGGGCGAGAGCGAGAGCGAGAGCGAGGGCGAGGGCGAGGGCGAGGGCGAGGGCGAGGGCGAGGGCGAGGGCGAGAGGGAGAGCGAGGGCGAGAGGGAGAGCGAGGGCGAGAGGGAGAGCGAGGGCGAGAGCGAGAGACAGCGAGAGCGAGGGAGAGCGAGGGCGAGCGAGGGCGAGCGAGGGCGAGGGCGAGGGCGAGGGCGAGGGCGAGGGCGATGGCGAGGGCCCGAGACGGAGAGCGAGGGCCCCAGACGGACAGCGACGGCCCCAGACGGACAGCGAGGGCCCGAGACGGACAGCGAGGGCCCGAGACGGACAGCGAGGGCCCGAGACGGACAGCGAGAGACAGAGAGCGAGAGACAGAGAGCGCCAGAGACGGACAGCGAGCGCCAGAGACTGAGAGAGACAGCGAGCGAGAGAGGGACAGAGAGCGAGAGGGACAGAGACAGAGAGCGAGACCGAGAGCGAGAGAGACAGAGAGCGAGCGAGAGAGGGACAGACAGCGAGAGGGACAGAGAGCGAGAGGGGCAGAGAGCGAGAGGGGCAGAGAGCGAGAGGGGCAGAGAGCGAGAGGGGCAGAGAGCGAGAGCGAGAAGGACAGAGAAAGAGAGCGAGAGCGAGAGAGAGCGAGAGCGAGAGAGGGGCAGAGCGCGAGTGGGGCAGAGCGCGAGAGGGGCAGAGCGCGAGAGGGGCAGAGCGCGAGAGGGACAGAGAGCCAGAGGGACAGAGAGCCAGAGGGACAGAGAGCCAGAGGGACAGAGAGCCAGAGGGACAGAGAGCGAGAGCGAGAGGGACAGAGAGCGAGAGGGACCGAGAGCGAGAGCGAGAGGGACAGAGAGCGAGAGCGAGAGGGACAGAGAGCGAGAGCGAGAGGGACAGAGAGAGAGAGAGAGCGAGGGCGAGGGCGAGGGCGAGGGCGAGAGCGAGGGCGAGAGCGAGGGCGAGAGCGAGGGCGAGGGCGAGGGCGAGGGCGAGGGCGAGGGCGAGGGCGAGGGCGAGGGCGAGGGCGAGGGCGAGCGCGAGAGAGGGCGAGGGCGAGGGCGAGGGCGAGGGCGAGGGCGAGGGCGAGAGCGAGGGCGAGGGCGAGAGCGAGGGCGAGGGCGAGGGCGAGGGCGAGGGCGAGGGCGAGGGCGAGGGCGAGAGAGAGCCAGGGCGAGAGCGAGGGCGAGAGCGAGAGCGAGGGAGTGCGAGAGCGAGAGAGAGCGAGGGCGAGGGCGAGGGCGAAGGCGAAGGCGAGGGCGAGGGCGAGGGCGAGGGCGAGGGCGAGGGCGAGGGCGAGGGCGAGGGCGAGAGGGAGAGCGAGGGCGAGGGCGAGGGCGAGGGCGAGGGCGAGGGGCGAGGGCGAGAGAGGGCGAGGGCGAGGGCGAGGGCGAGGGCGAGGGCGAGGGCGAGGGCGAGGGCGAGGGCGAGGGCGAGAGAGAGCCAGGGCGAGAGCGAGGGCGAGAGCGAGAGCGAGGGAGTGCGAGAGTGAGAGAGAGCGAGGGCGAGGGCGAGGGCGAAGGCGAAGGCGAGGGCGAGGGCGAGGGCGAGGGCGCGAGGGCGAGGGCGCGAGGGCGAGAGCGAGAGCGAGCGAGAGGGACAGAGAGCGAGAGCGAGAGAGACAGAGAGCGAGAGCGAGAGCGAGAGGGACAGAGACAGAGAGCGAGAGGGACAGAGACAGAGAGCGAGACCGAGGGCGAGAGCGAGGGCGAGAGCGACGGCGAGGGCGAGGGCGAGGGCGAGGGCGAGGGCGAGGGCGAGGGCGAGAGCGAGAGCGAGAGCGAGAGCGAGAGCGAGAGCGAGGGCAAGAGCGAGGGAGAGCGAGAGCGAGAGCGAGGGAGAGCGAGAGCGAGAGCGAGAGCGAGAGACAGCGAGAGGGAGAGCGAGAGAGAGCGAGAGCGAGAGCGAGAGCGAGAGCGAGAGCGAGAGAGAGCGAGAGAGAGCGAGAGAGAGCGAGAGAGAGCGAGAGCGAGGGCGAGAGCGAGAGAGAGCGAGAGAGAGCGAGAGAGAGCGAGAGAGAGCGAGAGCGAGCGAGGGCGAGCGAGGGCGAGGGCGAGGGCGAGGGCGAGGGCGAGGGCGAGGGCGAGGTCGAGAGCGAGAGAGAGCCAGGGCGAGAGCGAGGGCGAGGGCGAGAGCGAGGGAGTGCGAGAGTGAGAGGGAGCGAGAGCGAGAGCGAGAGCGAGGGCGAGGGCGAGGGCGAGGGCGAGGGCGAGGGCGAGGGCGAGGGCGAGGG